>NC_066366.1:2987500-2997500 GCF_013377495.2 Cygnus atratus
CGGCCTACATGGAAGGACCTTCTCTGTCCCTCTTCTGAATGCAGTTCTTCCCATTTAAACAGCCATGGATTCAAACACAGAGGAGGGGAGGAAGAGACTTTGTTTTCTCATCATCTCAGAGAGATGCGGGGTCGAATCCCTATGCCAGTGATGACAGTTTAGACAAAAACTGTTCAATGTAAAACACAAATAGAATCTGCAAAGCAGGGAGTGGAAACCAGGATGAGTAACCTATTCCATCACCTGGAGCAATGTTTTCTCCTCCAGCCCAATGATTTATTAATGATTACACATAAATTAAACAGGAGAAGGTGCAGGAGCACACCCTAAGCCAGAAAAGTCTACTTGGTGAGGTAGCTAGTGCAGGTGACATCTGCTCAGGCACATGAAAGAATTAAACCAGCCTTCCCATCTGCTGGCGAGTGATCTCAGAGATCATGGTGGTGTATTTCGTTATAAGAACGAGAAGACAAGCCATTTGCCCACATTTTGAAGAAAGATGGCCACTACTGCATTTTGCTTGCTTTCCCAAGTGAGGTTGTAGTGTGGGACACACCGGTACGAGTTGCTGCACATTGCTCCTGCATGAGCAGGAAAGCCAGCCCAGGGTATTCCTACTCTTTCCCTTCCACATACTAATGGCTGTCCTTAAAGTTGTGCTCTAGTTATTGCACCATTCATTAGCCCCAATCACTGACATAATCCATGTAAAATAATAATATTAATTACCCTTCCAAAAGAAGGCATGGGGATGGTTGGCCAGGGTTGGGTTAGGCTGGGCTTACAACCAGAGTTTGTGTCCATTTAACCATTTAAATCTTCTGATTTCTACATGTTTGTGCCAAGAACATGTAAACATTTATAAAAATTTTACCTGCCACCTGACTTCTGGTGCCTAAAAGACTTGCCATGCACTGTATGGAAAGCATAAACCAGACCTGGAATAAATGTCAAGTCTCCCTAGTTCCAGTCAACTGCAAGACCTCCTGCCTCCCCAAAAGTTTTATTGTATTACTTTCTCCCCAAAATTTCTCAGTCATATTTGCTTGAGAAAGGCATTTATCAGAGAAAGGACATGTGGATCATTATATCATGTTATTACATGTGGCAAATTAACTTGTCACATGTTGGAGAAAGGAAAACCTGGGTTTTATGGGTTTTATTGCTCTTGCCTGAAACCAGAACAAACTCGTGTAATGTCCTTGTACAGACTGATACTCTCTTGACTGAGACCCCCTCACGTGATGCCACCTGCATTTTTTGGTCTTAATTGCAACACTTTGTTGTTGTTGCTGTTGTTATTTGCACTTATTTGCTTTTGAGTATGCTGAGTTTCCCTTGTGTGTGTTCTTTTTACAGACTTCTGCAGTGCTTCTGAAGCCAACTTAACGGAGACTGTTCTACTGAAAGCTTTCTGAAATCATTCTTGAAATACGATGCATAATCTCTTGAGATTAACTCAATGGCAAAATTAAAATGTAAGTTTAATTTGGCACCTTCCACTTAACTGATTCCTGGTATAAAACAAATGCTTCAGTTAAGTACTTAAGATGGCATTTAATTGGTCCTGAGCATCGTACTACTCTCTGTAAAATCTCTGTACTCTTTTAAAACTTTAATCACTGTCTTTCAGGCAGGGCTAGACTTCTTAGGTGCATAAAAGCTTTAAAGGGGGGCTGACTTAGAAATTTGTTCCCAACTACACAGCTGTCCTCAGTGCTTCTTAGTACCTCTTGATAAGTAAACGGATTGTTAGTGGGAAAGAGTTTTGAAAAAACTATTGGAGACAGTTGTTACTGTTGTTTTTTTAGCTCTAATTAAATGAGGGCAGGAAAGCACCAGTAAATAAGCAGCTGGAGGAAATAAGGAATTATCCTTGCTTCTGAGGAGACCTTTTTTAAAATGTGTGAGCAGGTCAGCAGGCTCTTTTGCTGCTTTCTGCTTATGTTGCACAGTTATAGCTCACTAGGCTGAAACTGAAGTACCAGACAAAGAAGTGGAAAGTTATCCAAAATTGCTCGCTTGTTTAAAAGTAATATATACATTATTGTTAGTCATTCTATGGCATTAGATCTTATAGCTGCATTTCAGTAAAGTGTTCTTGTATGTGCACGTTCTCTCTCTTGCTTTTTTTGGCAGTGTTGTTCCTTTCTAACAGTATTTTAGTGCTTAGAATTGATGGCAAGCTATATTTTATCCACATAATGTTTAATAAGGCAAAATGTGATTATTTGAATTAATTACTTTGTAAGAACTATGTGCGTAATGCACTTCTGATATTCACCTTTAAATGCATGCTTATATCTATTGGTTTATAAATATTTGAGGGATATTTATGCAAATTTGATATACTAGCAACGTAAGGCATTATAGATCATTTGCAAGAGTGTTGTAGTGTGAATTCACATTTAAGCAGTGAGTGGTGTTCATTAAAGGCCTGTGCTTCAGCTGTGTGTTTGGATGGCAGTATTTTTTCTTTTAAGACTTAGCTGTTAAATCCATTGTAAAATACTGCGGAGTTGTATCTCAGCCTTTTTAAGTGATCGCTTGACTCCAGTGACTGGTATGGAAGCTGTAGTCAAAATATGTCTATTTAAAACAGATGTAGTCATTAGCAGGCCCTCTGAACTGTGCTTTCCAGCTTCTTCAAAGTCAGACTGTCTCCTAAGCAGGTTATGAGATAGATGATTATCGCTGCTTCCCCATGTGTCAAGTGTAGCCATGCTGCTGCAGTGGCAAGGGGCTAGAGCAGTAGAAATAGAGCTCAGTGCTTAGTTAACAGGTATGTTTGCTGCTATCCATGCTCCTCATTCTGTCTCACTGATGCAATTCAAAAAAATGAAGCTAAAAATAAATATTAGTACTCACTTATCAGTGGGCACTGTAAGGAATTTTACTTCCCTGAATGCTGCTCAGTGTTAGCTTTGTTTGGCTGTTTGTTGCCTTGTGTTGCAACACTATGGAGAGCTACAGAGAAGGTCCTCCAGGCTACTGTGATCCCTGAGAAGCTGCATGTCAGTGCCTAGGGTGAAATTAACCCCAGTGTGATGAGCAGGAGGAGTAGGCTATAATGGTTTGCTATGAGAGAGAGAAATAGCAGAGCCTAGCAAGGCCTTGCCAGTAACAGGATTGTTTTCCAGACTGCCCTAACCATGACCTTAAGATAGGGATTTCTGACTGACCCTGAGCCATGAAGCATTAAAAACGCAACAAATGATCCACTGGGCTCTCACTTCTTGACCTCACTGTGAGTCAAGAAGCTTTTCTAGCTCTCACTGAGAGAATGATATAATTTCTGTAGTTATCTTTGTAGCTTTGAGACTGAGTTTCTCACCTGCTTAAAATGAACTGTGGCAACTGCTACCATTTCACTCCAGTTATTTTCTTGTTTTAGGATAGCAGTTTTTACACTTCTGCCACTTGCTGATGGACCAGAAGAATGTGAACTGGTACTGAATGGACTGCCTGCCTGGTTTCAGTAGTCTTTTCCTGATTTGTCAAGGTAATTAGTCAATTTGTTAAGCTATCCAATGTACAACCCTTCTTTAGGACTAGGGGAGTTGCCACCGTTGCGTACAGTGAAAAAAGGGGAAGTATTTCATGGGGACTCTGTGGTCTACAAGCTCAAGATCATCTAGTCTCTTAGTTGTGGCCCTGTTAATGCAATCATTTTTTTCTGTTCTTCCCAGCCTCTCTGCTTTTTTTTTTTTTTTAGTGCTTGGGATCACAAGGCAACAGAGTAATTAGAGGTGGTTTACGTAAGTCTGGATAGAGGAGTTTGGTGTTATTCCAAAATGTGTCTGTGTAGATGATGCCCTGCATGATTTAAAAAAAAAAAAAAAAAAAAAAAAAAAAAAGAAAAAAGCATTACCACATGCAAATGGGTGCTACAGGTGTGTTGTTGGTGTTACAGGTCTGAGACCAATGCGTACCCTAAGCACAGCAAACAGCGTGTCTTGAAGCCAAACGTACCCCTGCAGCAGAGTTTCAGTGGCTCTTCTCTTTGGGTTGCATCCACATAGATGAAGATAGGGTGGTCACCATCACTCTGCTGGATTACATGCTGCCCACTGTGTTATGTTTACTCAGTGCCTCTGTAGTATAGACCATTGCAATCACACCCTGGATTCTCCTAAATGAAGGCAGATCATCTTTTACTCCTTAGAAACCTCCAGAACCCAGCTGCAGTCATAAAGCTGCTATCAAATGGAAGCTGGCTGCAGTTCAGAATTTGGGCCAGTATTTTTTAACAGCATGAAATTCAGTTCTAGGCCTTCTGGAAGGATTTTGTATATGAAATGTTGAACTGGAGTAGAATCAAAACTGAAGTCCCCTGTATGCAAAAACAGGTGGGGGGAAAAGGTTGTCTGTGTTTGAAAAGGGAGATGTATCTCATATATACTATAGATAGTATCTGATAACATTTATTTGGAATAAGGTATATTTTTCTTTACTGTTGGCTTATGTTAACAAATGTTTTATAATGTCATGACCTCTTTTGTCTGAGCTGGCATCTAGTGGAATATATCAGCCATATTAATCTAATCAATCTAGTCAGAAAATTATTATTTTTTTTTAATATTAGGAATTAAAACATAAACTCTACCCACTCTGTACAGACCTGTCCTACATTCATGTTGCCATTGGTGGCTTTTTGTTTGCATTACAGCAATCAAAGAGTAAATGCAAAGCAAGATCCAAGATAGGAAGGCAAATTGTTTTTGCAAACATGGCAGGGAAAGTGTCTGGAATCAAATGCCAATATTAATGTATGACATCTGCTCTCTGCTCCGGTTCTGAGTAAAGTAATCCAGTCCTAATTACACACTGCTGTGCCCTCTACCAGCTAAGGAGAATGGTGCAGCCATTCTTAGTACCGGTATATAAATTTCTTTCTGGATCTGATAGATACATTAGATGCAGGGCAGGCTTTTCATTTTTTGGCTGTCAGCTGCTTTGGGTAGCACAAAGAGAGGGGAGGGGAAAGGTTGCAGCAGGAAAAGATCAGAATCTTCCAAAAAGGACTCTGCTCCTAGAATATTTTTTTTCCTAGAGAACTTTCCCTGCAGACCTCAATCAATATTACTCTCATCTGAGCGCACATATTATTCATTAAGAAACATTGGCAAGATGTGTACTATAGCGTATGCCTTCATTAGAGCCTCCACCTGCCTACTTTTATCAGAATATCTCCAGTAGCTTTCACCTGTGTTGAATTTGTTTCTGTCTTTGGAGAAATTGTGTAACTCCCCAGGATGGGTTTCTTTCTTTCTTCCTTTTTTTTTTTTTTTTTTTTTTTTAAAAAAAAAAAAAGGTAAAATAGTACTCTATGGTTTGTGGATGTGTTTTCTCCTCTTGCACTTTAACGGATCAAGAAGATTATTACCCTTAGATTCAGACCGAACTGGACACTGATGAAAGCATGTGCAAAACACAGTCCAGTGCGACAGTCCCTCCTCTGGCTGTGTGATATGGGAATAGCTGGAATTCCTCAGCTGAGTGTTCAACAGTCATGCGGTGTCCTTTGTGTGCACCTACCACTACTGAGCAAACAGCTGTTTTCCTATGGAATCAACATTTTTTAACTGATATGTTGTTGGAATGACGTTATGAAGATCTGGTAAATGTCACCATGCCAAGTAGACACAGAAGGAGCCACAGAACATGGGGGACGTTAGCAGCATCTTAGAATATTGTCATCACAAAGCAACATAAACCTGACATTGCATTATATCTTTTTAGTTAATGGATTTCCACCTCTGACTATTCCATGTTAATTTTGCCTGGTCTCTTCAGTAGCAAGTCAATGAGGGAAAAAAAATGTATCTTTTTGAAGAAAGACACCAGGATTTCTGGATAAGTTATGTTATGGTCCAGCTCAGTAACTGAAACCTCATGTGCTGGTGCAGTATAAGGAAGAACCAAAAGCAACAGACTCGGAAACAGCCAGCTCCATGGCTCTGCTTCTGTTCACCCATCTCACATTTGATCAGTCTCTGCTTGACATCAGGCTGGGAGCAATAAGCTCTGATCACAACAGTGGATGTGGCAACAAGCCCATGAGCTCCATGTGTCACTCCAGAACCAGATGCTGTCTCACTGGATTCCTCCATAAAACAACTGAGGCAGATGTGTGGATGTCAGATTTGTCTTTCAGGTGTACCTACCACACCCTCCGAGGTAAGGAGTAAAAGACAGGACTATATACAAGACAATATTGCAGTAGCAATGAACTTTGAAGTAGAGAACGACATTCTTCAGTTAAGTGACTATCAGTCCTGATGAAAGTGAGAGACAGTATACAAGCACCATCACTGTAATATACATGTAAGGTTTGGTAGGATTTTATTTTTTTGAAGGATCTCTTTTCATGTACATTAAAGGACTCTGGAAACTGCTCAGAGACTGCTGTGTGAAGAGGTGGCAGAGTCAGTCCATGTGTGGAGATGTGTGGAGTTGCTCAGAGAGGTTGGGCTAAAGGTACAATACTGAACTCCTGCTTGACTTGAGTATGAATTGAAATTTTACATCACCATCAAAAACTGATTCACCATGCAGACAGAAGAACGCGTCTCTCTTGAGCCTGGGAAAGTTTCAAGCACTAGGAGGACAAAGGAGGCTTCTCATGGAAAAGATGAGTCTCCTCTAAGTGTGCTTTTCCTGGAGCCTGGGAGGCCAGCCTGTCCTAGCTCATAGTTGGGGCCTCTTCTAAAGTCATTCACCTGGCTCGTAGGCTTGTCCTTCTCCACAGCCGTGTGGGTACTGAGGAGACCCTGATGGATCTGCGAAGTGCAACACCCAACCTGATCCTTCAATATTTAATACTCAAGAAACCTTTCTGATGACAGTTTTTTCTGTAAAAAGAAACTTTGTGGAGTTCATTGCAACCGAGCTGCTCTGGGGAGGCAGGTTTTGCATGGTAAACTTCCTATAAACCAAGAAGCAGACCAAGGATTTAGGTGGTCTTTTATTTTTGAAAAAATATTTTTCTTTTTAACTTTGTGCTACAGAGAGCAGAAGCAAAACTTCTGAATAAGTAATTTATTAGCTGTAAATTTGTCTAGAAGATCTCTACAGGTTGTAAAGCCTAATGGCTTAAAGTATCAGCCTTATATCACAGTGGTAAAGAGCTCATTCTCTAGAGGTAGCATTTTTGAAGCTTTGCCATTTTTACTCTATCAAAGGAATTGCTGTATTTTGAACAAACTATTTTATTTTAAATAGCCTGTATTTACAAAAAATATTTAACATTAATTTCATGCAAAACAGTAACAAAATTGAGTCTTACTTTTACAATGTATATGCAGAGACGTTAAGCAGATCAAGCAGGAGTTTAGATATAATTGAGGTCTGTAGATCTCAGGTTTATATTTAAGTAGTCTTTTGAACTGCAGCCCATGTTCTCTGTGAACATAACTGTTCAGAGCACTTGTGATTTTCCTCTTTCCCAGGGTTGTTGAATTGCAGTATAAGGTCAAGCCCATGGTCAGTCTCTTCTGACACTATCAAGCTAGGTGCAAGTGGTTCTGGAATGGGTACTAACGCAAAGGGGAGATCTTTTGCAGCTAATTTAGTATAGAGCTGCGCAAATTGTCTTGCTTATTTGGGTGATTTCAAGAAATAAAACCCATGTGTCTAAACTGGCAGACAAAACTCTCATCTGCTCATAAATCTGACTTTAGAAATGGCTGCTAAATTCACCATACATGGCAGTGGTCTTTGCTATGGCCTGATCCTGCCTTCAGTGTTGGGTTCTGACTGGTGCGTGACTTAATCACCTCCTCTTTTCTTTTTTGTTTTTGATTTTTCTTTCTCCTGTCAGCTGAAAGATAAAAAAAAAAAAAAAAACCTCCCTGATGAAGCTTTATAATTCCCAACACTGAAACATTAACCAACTCCTTAATTAAGAGAGACTGAAAGTAGAAGAATGCTTTTATGTCATTAGCTGGTTTTTGCTCCAGTCATCTGCCTCATTCAAGCATAGGATAATATGAAACCTCACGGGTCTGCTAAAGACTTGACTTAAGTATACTGCAGGCTTCCTTTGCAATTTAATAAGAACCCCACGTTGTTCTTAAGAAACTTTAATTTGTCTTGCTTGTGCTCAAGACTAGCAAAAGAAAAGTAAGAGCAGCTAGTGAAGTAAGAGCCAGAGGTCTGAGTCCTGCTCCTTGCTGCAGCACACAGGTGCTTTTATTCCTGTGTCCCTTCCCTCCTACACCAGGATTAGCAGGAGTTAGTATTAGACCAGAAGCTTTCCTAGGTGGAGCACAGCTGGTCTCTTTTATCTGTAGTTTCGGCAGTATTGAGCACGATGACTTCTCAATGTTGCTTAAACAGAGCGTGTGTAAGGTACTGTAAAGGAGCGAACAATGGGGCACGTTAATGATAAACTGGCACTGCGTTGTCTGCTACTCTGCTGACAGTGAGCTGCTTGAGCGCTCTGGTCTAGAGGCTGGGGGCTTGGGATCAAGGCTTGTTCCCAGTTCCAGCGTTGGCCTGTGTCAGGGTTGCCAGACTTGCTCTTCATGGCACCTGTTGCGTGTGTAAGTGTGTGCTTTAGGAAGGAGTGAACTTGCTGCTCCTCTGTAGTGTCAAGGTACCATCGAACAAGTATGGTAAAATTATTTGTGTGGCATTTACATTCTACTGGGTGAAGGAGGTTCAGAAATTACTCAGACTTGCTCGCTTCTCTGAAATGACTCACTGAACAGATATAATTGAAAACCATGCAGAACAATGCTTCTCCATACTGTAAAAGTCATTTACCTAAAGTGGGACCTTTACACTGGGGTTGACCTTATTGAGGCTGTAAACCCCCACATCCATGTAACTGTAACAGTAGGATTACAGCAAACTGCAGAACGCGTGTTTGGGAATTGGATGTTTTAGGTTTTGTGGATTTTTGCATTATTTTTCTCCCCTTGTGTCACGCTCCCTCATGCGCATGCACATGTGCAAATTTGCCTCTTGCTTTTTCCCTCCACCTCTTTCATCTCCAGTGACCACATCTCTCTCAATTCAAGTGTGAACAACACTTCTTAAGAATGGTACCAAAGTCAACATCTGTTTCTTCAGTTTCTTCCTGTTTCACCCTTGGCATCCCAACAGTGACCTTGAGCTTCAGTGCATGCAGACAAATGCCTGCTACTCAGTAAGTCTGTGTTTAGATGAAACTGCATCACCCCTGTAGCAAACTCAGAATGAGCCTTAGCAGTTGCATACTAAGACCCTGAGATTCTGGCTCTGCACCCAAAACTCTCACTGGCCATAGTGAGAAAAGGGATAGGCTCAAGGACCGAGACTACATTCAGAAAGGTGTCAATGCACAATGCTCTCCAGGGCTAGTATTTTTCAAGTGCTGCTGGGTTCTTTCAGGAGGCAAAAAAAGCTTCATCGAGTTAGGCCAAGTTCCTGTGGGTGCAGTGTGTGCCATACACTGGAAATTAAAGACCAGAGAATTAACGGGGTTTGTTGTGTTGCAAAGTTGAAGCCATTTTTATCCTTACACGTGTACACGCAGAAATCATAGTGCGCTAATGAAACACAACTTTATGTTCCCAAATGTATTTATGCTTGCAAATGAATGTAACTCAGTACATTTGTTGCCAAGCAGGCTTGGCAGCGTTTTTTTGGTGGGGGAGAAGGGGTCTTTGTGTTGGCTCCCCCAGCCCCCCTGCTTGGCTTTTAGTGGTGTAGACAAGGTGTGCTCCAAGGCCAGCAGGTAGCGTTGCCAACCGAGCAAGTTTTCTCATGGCTGTCTTGACATGGGGGAATGTGATGATGGGGAACTGGGGAGGGGATGGTTCCCATGAGGTGACTCGCACCAAGTTCTCCCCCGATATCTACCAAAAATTGTCTGTTTCACCTCAAGGGGAACCAGTCTGAACAAAAGTATAACTAAAGGCAACATGGGGGGACCTAAATAAAACCTAATAGATGAGTTGAGCTAATATTAGTTTCCTGATATATAAAGCCAAATGGATTAATGGATCAGCTC
>NC_066366.1:4385000-4402500 GCF_013377495.2 Cygnus atratus
TCTTCACCTCCAATACAGTTTGCTCAAAAATTCACAGAAATATTTGCATAAAGCTAATTAAGCTGTCAGAAGGTAACAGTGGTGTACTACTATGATCACATTCCTGCCAACTTCCTGAAATCCCTGAAAGAGTTGGGAATCGTGTCCTTGTCTAATGCTAACAAATTAAAAAAAAAAATCTTCTCATTTCGATCATAAAAAGCCACCCATGCTTTTATTCAAATACTGTCATCAGCACAAACCTTCATCTTGGTGCACAAAAATATGAAATATGTGAAAATCTGAAAACAACGAAACACAGAAATATCACATTGATTACTGAACACCTACAAGACTGGCTACGGTGACTTGCAGCAAATATATAAAAAAAACTTTTCCAGGAATTCCCCTCAAGGCAGCAGTCAAAACAAAACCCATCTCGCTACTGACGTTACGTCAGTCCATACAAGTGTGCCAGCCCGTCGCTAGCAGCTCACGGCTGCACAAACCCTGCATGTAACCAATAAGCTTGCCAGAGTGTGGCATTGTAAGTAAACATGAAAAACTAGAGGGGACAGTTTACTTATATAAGTATTAGATTTAAAAGTCCTGCCCAGAGCAACAGGATTAAATATTTTATGATTTCAAGAGAGATGAATTCACGCTAATGAAATCTGGGAGCACTTTTGAAGGAAGCAGCAAATTCTGAATTCTTGCCTGACCTCCATGGGTACTGGGGTCTGCCCTTACAGGTCATGCTGCAGTGCTGCTGTATGTTCCACTGGCACAATGCCTATAGCATCACCACTGCCAACCCACGCCAGAACAGCCTGCGTTTCAGTTTTGCTCAATACAGAGGGACTGAGCTACACCCTAACAGAGTAAATGAAGAGATGCCAGCTGACTAAAGGTTCTGGGATGTGGCCCACAATATCCAAAGTGTTTTGGTAGTGGAAGGGATTTTCTGTGTATGAGATGCAGATGAGCCCAATTTTAAAAAATAATAAATATTTTACAATTAAAGCATGATAACGTAGGGAAACAAAGGAACTGGTTGTTATTTGAAATTGTGTTCTACATGTGCCATTTTAACACATTGTGGGATATGGCAGTAGGTGGTGTACTGTTAGTTCACCCAGAATAAACGAGTGCATGAATAAGTGAAATGATTAAGTTAGTTTCCATTGCTAGCCTTTCGCAGCCTGAAGCAAGAGGGACAAATGGGAGCTCCCCTCCCACCCCACGAGCCAAGCAGCACAGGGGCACTGCACTCAAACGCATACACCCATCCTCAGCTGGAGCAAGCGGGGAGCTGGGATGGCACTGAAGGAAGGGCAGGGGGGTACAGCCATGAGCTCCTATCCTCTGGCTAGGATGCACCATTCGCTGATGGCTGGGGCACTGGCACAGGCCCAGAAGGAAGGTATGGACACTGCAGGGCTGACAATCCCGCCATGTTTATTAGTGGTAAGCTCCAGGAAATGTTCCGCATAGCCCTCATAGTTTTCTGGCTTCAGACTTAAATGCATACATGCACTCACTCACACCATCCCTTCTCAAGTTTCCTTTGAGGTTTCAATGCACTGCTCTTTTTCCCTCTGGAGCTGCTTCTCCCTGCAGGTTCTGAGCCCTACTCCTTTCTATCATCCATAATATAGCCAGTTGCACATCCTGGGAAAAATGCATTTTGTTACCACCCTGAGATGGGCCATACAGTGCGATGTACAGTATCTACCAAGTGGTCTCACTGAAGTTATCGCTGATCTAACTGATAAGATAAGGAGTTCATTACTTATTGCCCGCTCTCACAAAAAGCTCCATTTCCCAGGTCCAATGAGTTACTTATCTACGACTCTACGAGGCCTGCAGCTATGCTTGTAATAAGATTAACAAAGAGAGATCTCAGGTACCTCTGTATAACAAGACAACTTGGGTGGGGAAAAGGAATAAAATTCCAAAAGGGAGCTTCTTGAATATCTGGATAGGATAGGAACTTGAACCATGAGCTGAGCCTAAAAGCAAAAAGAAAAGAAAACCCATGTGGAACTAGAATTTTACACGTGAACATCCGTGGGTAGATATATGCATCTACATATATGTTTCACTGTGGTGTGTGCATATGTGTACAGAGGAGGGGAGGTTTTTTGGTGTTTGTTGTTGTTGTTGTTTTGTTTTGTTGTTTTCTCCTGTACCCCGTTTTCCAGATGTAAGCTGTGAAACACATCCAAGTTCCTTAAAAAGGGAAGTGTCAAGTCAGGTGGCTCAGGCCAAGCTGCTGCAGTTATTCCTCCATTGAAAATGAACAACAAACTCAAATAACAGAAGCTGTGTTTGATTCTGGACCTTTCTGGGTTTTCTTTGTCTAGTTCCCATCCTCACAGCCTCACCTCTCTCCCTCCCTTCCATACTTAGCATAAAGTTATGATGTTCTTTACCATAATAATGAATGGAATTCCCAGATTATTATTTTAGAGGCTTACCTTGATTCTGAGAGTTTTTATGCACTTACCACCTATACAAAGAGGCTTTTTCATATGTATTTCAACTCGTATAGATATAGGCTTGGAGTCAGTATTAATTTTTATAGCTTCAACAGATAGTCACATTTATTTCCAAAGATTTCATTTTTTTTCCTGATTGCACTTCTGCATCCCTCTGTGTGCAGTTGCACTACACACTCATCTGTGAACCTGGACCTATTGCCAGCAAATAGAATACCTCCATCCTTAAAACTTTTTTTTTTTTTTTAATAAAAACATATATAGCCTGCACTTTGCTCTCTGTACAAATCTGTAGATGCATACATGAGTGAGCCTGTTGGAAACTGGATTCCCCTTCAGCATGTTATTTATTTCCAGGTAATCTCAGCTGTGAGTCTACTAGTGCTGTCACTATGGCCAGCTTTATATTGGATATTTTTCTCGATGCAGATGTGTAGCTATTTGCCTTTTCTTTACTTCTCTGTAAATGCCATATGGACAGAAATCATCGAGTCACCAGATCATACATTTATTTTTATGATATATTATGCTGTTTGATGTCATGTTGACATCTAATTGATGTTGTTTTTGCTTTTTTTGTCTTTGTTTTGTTTCTTGGTTTCAATAAAAAGAGAATTTAAAAAAGGCTGTAGAGTGATGACTTAAGGCACTGACAGACATGAACATAGTATGCATCTCTTTTATGATGTGTTGCTGAGTAATTGGGTATATTTCTAGCTTTAGATAACATATATGAGACCTCTGAATTTTTACTGTATAGTAAAGTATTTGTATAAGCCTAGCCTATAACCTCAAAGGAACTTTTTTCTCTAGCAAGAAATACATACAGAACATGTTTTCAATAAGGCTTAACCCATGATTTAAGAGCCAATAAAGAAAGGTTTTCCATAAAGAAATGAGAAAGCAACAATAGAACTAAAATACAACATGCTGAAGATTAAATATGTTCCATCAGCACAACAGTGTCTTATTGTACAGTAAAGAGCAGAAGGGGGTGATTAATAGTAAAAGGTATGCACGTCAAAAGAAAAATAAATGCAATTTAGACAAAGTACACACTTATTAACAGAGAACATCATTTACAGTTATTCAGATTGGAGGAAGGCAAGAATAAAACTAGTAGAGAATGTATTTCACAATGTGAAGTCCCACTCATCTTGGTGCAAAGTCACACACACCCCACGTTTTTGGGTCCTAGAGAATGGGAAGGAAGGGAAAAAGGAAGCCAGAACTTGGGAAACAAGCACAGGGACCAGGCTATGTGCAGAGCAGTGAGGGGCTGGTTAACTTGTCTGCCAGGGACCGAGCCTTTGCCCAGCACCTACCAAAACACTAGCATTCAAGACCAACTGAAAAGTTGCAGACAAGTGGTTCCTGCCTTGCAATATACTGTGAGACGATGTGGGGAAGAGCACCTCCTCTATGTTTGCCAGAAACATTATTAAAATGACCAGTTATTAATTCAATATTAAAAACATTCCAAATTTTGATCTAGAAGGATACAAATAGCAGTGTGCTAATCCAGCCCATTTGTGAAAACTGGTCATTCACATTCCACAATGAAATATGACTACGAATATATAAGCAACAATGAAAAACACAAGACAAAAAGAAACCATCTATTTCATTCTACATATAAGAAACCTTATAGCACAGTTCCATAAAATACTGCTCACAATGCTCAAATATTTCCAAATAAAACCACACACACAAAACAAATACAGGTTTATAAGGAAGGCAAGAAAGGCAGATTTTAAACAACAAAGAGAGCTTTGAGAAGTTGTAAATTAAGATAAAACATAAATGTTTATTCATTGTTAATTGTAGAAATTGCTACCAGTCCTACTTTGTGTAAATAATTACACACTATATGGGAAAGAGGAACAGTAAGAAAACAAGGGTTATAACTATATCAATAAGTATCTAGAGAAGATGAAATTTTTTCATGCTCCACACTCCTAATATATAGTATCAGAAAACCAGACAAGGAATTAAAGTCTATAATTCACCATATGCATATTTTTACTAGACATGAGATATAAATCAAAGTGGTAGATCTGAAGCATACATCTCAAGTGCGCATCCTTAAAACTCCTTCTTAACTACTTCTCAGAATTCCAACCTGTCCTAAAAATATTTTGATTCCATTCCAATCTATCTTATGTGACCTCTGCAGAAATGATTCTTTGCAACTCTGGCAAGTTTCTCTCTACCATTTTCATTAAATGAAGGAATCCTTCAATTTGCAAGGAAGTTCTCAGAAGTTCCATATTCTAGGACTATTATTGCCAGAACTCACTGAGCTCTTGCTGTATTCACATACGTAAATTTGAAAGCCAGGAATTATAAACATATACCTCATTCACGAAAGCACACCCAAGTTCAGAAGTGAATTAATCATATAAGTAACGTACATTATAACTACAAAGAGTATGACATTAGAAACTTTATGAGCATCAGACAAGGTCCTCAATTCTAAAATTGCCAACTTGCACAATTTCTCATTTTCTAAACTGCCTTTAATTTCTTTGCCTGTTAAATCCTATAGCTATACAAGTTATTGTTAGATGCTCTCAAAGACACACAAAAATTTACCCATCCATTTTAAACCACGTTATCCTGACCTAACTTACTGCGTGGTAGTATGACAGAATACCATAAAGACCTACGGCTTGCTCAAGCAGCTTGTATCTTGAGACTCCATTAACTTTCATCTAATCATCAAATGTCTTTAGGATTTTATACTTTTTGAAAAGAGGTATTTCTACACCTTCTAACTAGTCTTCAAGTCTGCATGTGCTGCGGGGCATGGATGCAAGAATTTGAAAAGAAACACTCCACTATGATCTTAAGAGACAGCATGAAAAAGTCACCAGAAATATAATGAATATAGAGAACTGAGACACTTAACTGGGCTTTCCCACTTCCTAACTCTAGAAGTGGAAGAAAAAACACCTCAACCGTATCAATATGGCTTACTAGTTCTCTCTGTTAATGAAAGAATGAGAAGACATGAGGAGGTCAAGGAAACACATATGAATGGAATTGCTAAAAGGAGAGAGAAACCTTCTATTTTATGGACAGTGTCAAGAAATACTTTTTTTCTTTTTTAATAAAATCCCAGAGAAGTGTATAAATTATTGACAGTATTATAATCATTCTAGCAACACTATAGTATGTTTATTTCATTATGAATTCATTCCCTACAATTCTAAAAACTATAAAGTAAATTATGATTGTCACACAAGTGCGCATCTAAATTACAAACAATACTCTAAAACATATTCAGCTTTTTATGAAAGTTTGGAGGAAGTCATCTTCTGATTTTAAGACTGTCATACTTTTAAGCAAATGTAGAATGACTTAAAATAAACATTGCAGGAGTGAGCTCATGCTCTAGGCTTCACCAAGCAATCAGCAAGGCATCTGACACGCTACAGAAAACCTGCAAAATCTAGCAAATAAATCATATAACACCCATTCAGTATCCTACAACGCACACAGTGGGGAGCTGACACATTATTAACTGACTGTAATTTTCACAAACTGTAACATAGTAAGAGATTTATGACATACATGTGTGAAATATATGTATATATGTTATAAATATATATTTATTTAAGCATGTTATTCAAAGTACTTCAATTAAATCCTTGGGTCACATCCGTCTTCAAGTTAATGGCATCAAAAACATCTATTATTACAATAAACAAAGTTGGGAAACACCTCCATCTCATGATTCCACTCTACCAAAATCACAGGCTTTTGATGATGGGGATAGTATGTTACAGGGCAAGGGGACCAACCTCAGCAACAAAGATAACGTTTGGACAAATGATTACAAAGTGGTGCTTCCCTCAAATATGAGCTTTTATACCAAATTATATGTGATATAAACTTGCTTAAATCCTACTTCTTTGGTGGGAAAAAATCCATGAGGGAACTGTAGGTTCCAAGGAAGCCATCCAGAAGGAAAGAACTGAAGGTGATACAACACAGACTTCAGCTTTCAACAAACATCTTTCCTTTTGCTCTAGTGAAGATTTATAAAACTTTACAGATGCAAACCTCACCTGTTCCATTCAGGAACAGCAAAAAGAATTCTGCAAATGACAGAGTACTGGCTTTTGAAACTTTACATTGTTCTGCCACACACAAGAATAGCTTGAGGTCCCAAAGGTTCATACTACAAAATGGCACTTTACCAACTCTCATTACAGCCTGCCAACCTGTAGATTACCTTCTTGCACAGGACTTTATCTGATACTTTCACATTTACAACCCTTTACAATACTCAGCAGTTTCTATTTAAATAAAAGTAGACAAGATTAAAAAAAATAAACCTGAAGTACAAAATACAGGGTAGATGTGAAGGCTGAGAGCATTTTCCTCTCTATTGTTCATTATTCTTTAATGTATCATTCTCTTTCTGCATGTAGGCCAAAAAAATAAATCCAATGTAAACACAAAAGGCAAATACCTTTTGAAGGCCAGGCAAATATTTGAAAAGCAAAAAAGAGATTCTGCTTTTATCTCTAGATCACCCTACAATTTAATGGTTAGTGGAGAGGGGTTTCTTTTCTACTTTTTTCTACTTTCTTTCTTTTCCTTTTCTCTTTTTTTGAGGGAATGCAGCAGGGACAGGTCCGCACTTCATAGCTCATGCAATGGTTATCAACACCTATAAACCATAACAATTGGATAACAAAGGTCGGATAATTATACCATACTTGTTATCAGTGCGGAAAGAAAAATTGCCAGTATAGAAGGACTTTTAGGTGACAAACCAATGTATTAAAAAAACTGATCCAATATTATTTTTAAACTATGAAAATTATGTGCTTGACCTTGTAATCTGGTGTGTGTAATTTATAAGTGAAGTGCAGATGCTTGTATAGGGCTTAATGATTTTAATGAGATTTCTCAAAATCCAAGTAACCTTAATGCATGGACTAGAGAAAAATACTCAGGCCTTCAAATATGTTGGTAATATTAAATAGCATCAAAGTATAAACAAAAAGAATATCTGCCAGCTAAAATGGTAAAGCTGTTAAACTATTACCAGTGTGCTCACAATCACCTAGTAGAAAAAATAAATGACCCCCCATGTGAGTATATGGAACTGATTTGAAAAAGCTGCTGGGTGGGAATAAAGCTCTTGAAACCAAAGTGGAATACAAAAGCTTTCTTTTGTCCCCTTATCACTAGTCCTGGATTCTCAGGTCACTACTGAACACAAGTGTGCAAGTGTTCAATGGTTCAATAACACAGGTTGACGCTCTCATGGCAATAGCAAATCTTTACCAATCTCGCACAAAGCCCAGCAATTACATCAAGAAAGATAATATCTGGTCCTTTCATTCAGAGCACGCTCGTGACATATTTTGAGAATGTACAGGAAAGTTGCATCAAATGCCTCACCTATTTTATGAATAAAAAAGCCCTTTCGGCTGCTCAGTTCTTCACAGTGCAGCCTTTCATGAAACGAATTGAAAACAAAAACTCAGTAACTCCATATAACAGGAATCTGTGCTTTCTTAAATTGTATATTAAAAAAAAAAAAAAAAGATATAAGTAAATTTAGGTTACCAATGGTAACACTATTAAAAATATCAATGCATTAAGGTAAGGATTTAATAGCAACAACTATAGAAAAAATGAAAAAACCTCAAACCCTTCAGTTTGTTGCTTAGAGTAGCACAAAAAAATAAGAAGGAAAAAAAGCAGAATAAACTGATCAGAAGAAAAAGGAGAGTCATGTCTTAGGGCTCCATAATAAAATATTGTTTAAATCTTAGCCTCTGTATGTAAAACCATATTAAGTTTATATATACTGTGAGGTGAAATGTTCAGCTTAATTGGTTGGCTGGTGAGAGTGAAATTTCTTACATCAAAAGGACAACATTTGGTAGTTTGCCCCCAAATCAGCTTCTATAATAAGGTTAACAGTATAATCAATGGCCAACTTGATTCGCACCCAGCTACCTGCACTCTTAGATCATCTTCTCCTATACAGACAAAATTTCCTGAGAATTTAATGTATATATTTAGATTCTTTGTTCTATATGTCTATATTGTACCTTGTATTCATCAACAGCTGAAGTACAACATGCTGGAACATTTTTAATACATGATTTTCAACTTCAAAATGTTCTTCTAAACTCTAATATAAATTTTTTGTATAACAATGATTTATATTTCTCTAATTTTTCAACTATATTTCTCTGTGACTAGAAACTAATAGAGGTTATTTAAAGGCCATCTGCTATAAGACTTTTAAAAAACATGTGAACAAATATGTCAGCAGAAAAGGTCTCTTTCAGAGTATAAACAAAAAGAAATGACTTCAGCTTGTCACCTGTCCACTGTCTTCAAGGGTTTTATATATGTTCAAGTTGTAAAGTATGTGTACTTTATTATCTTTTATTTGACAGAAAAGTGATAAACACTCCTTCTAACTGGAGAGGTTTGATCAGCAAAGTAGGATTAAAACAGAAAACAGAATTAATACTTGCTTATTCTTGTAGGAAACATTTATGGATAAAAGCCAAAAAATCATTACAAAATCTATATTCTAACATTAATAATAATAATAATCTAAGCATCTAAAGGTTTTTTTGGATAGGTTCTTTTACAGTTTTCACAACGTAACAGGTTAAAAGATTATGGTATTCCAGAGGAAAAGGCAAAACAACCAATGAGAAAAGGAACCATATTCCAGAGTAGCAGAAAAATTAGGGGACAGCAGCCATTCATGGTGAGATTTATCAAGATCGTGACTGTACTACTTCCAAAGATATGGCCAAAAAACTGGTCTGTGATGCCTTTTTACTCAAAGCCCTTGGGGAAGAAAAAAAAAAAAGTTGACAAAGAACATTGATATGATCTGTATAGTTTCCAAAAGCAATTTTATAAATATTTTACGCAACAAGCAAATATACACAATGCCCAATTCCCAATCTGCTTAATATTATAAATCCTGAAAGTGCAAGGTGGAATAACAGGATGGTTACAAGTCCATTGATAGGCAGGAACTGACTCAAGCATTTTGTAAGTAAAATTGCAACCAATAGCCTGTAAGACTCAGAATCATTCTAATCTACTACCAATTTATATCGGCTAACTCTCAGTATTTTAGCTGATAGTGTTTTACTCCTCTAAAATCTAGAATAGCATCTCTGAAAGTAGAATGATGCACAAGACAGACATATATATTTATACATGCAAGTATGAAGTTTTGTGTCTAATATTAATATGACAATTATATAGGATACTATTATGCATATGTACATAAATGACTATTAGATATATGCATATGTTCACATATATATACAGATACACTTTTGCATACACAAATATATATATAAATAATGGACAAAACAGACTTGTATGCAGGTACATAAGTATGTGTTTCTGTGTATACTTATATATAGACATACATAAATACATAGACAAAAATGTCAACGTCATACATACATAATATAGAAGGAATTCACTAAGCTAATTGTTAGTAAGGAGGACTACAGTAAATAACTGCCTTAGTAGTCATTGTTCAACTGCATTATGTGCATTCACATTGCAGGACTAAAGTCTTTGCTACAAATTTTCTACTACATTGATAACCTCCTAGTCTACATCTAATAATCACAGTTCAGGTTTATAAAGCTAGATATTTTTAAAATAACAATAAATATTATTTTTTCTTTCAATTGTTTACTGTGTGGTTCAGTCTCTTTAGACTCATCTGGCATCAGTCAATTCATTTTGTATGGTTTTAATAATTTATGAAGATGTATTCAGATACATGGGCACATTTTTTAAACTAAAACAGTTGCTGCACTGCTGGAGGTGCAGAAGTAAAATCAGAACATCACCACGGATGAATTAAAATTCAACTACGAATTAGCTGTGTTTCACCGTTGCAGATGAAGTAAATCATTCTTCCTATATATGCCACTATGCTGTTGAAAGTGTGCAGGCAATCTTGTTTCCAAGACTTCTATGATCACCTACCAACCAAGGCATGTTGATCATACCTTTAAAGGCTAGTGGAGTGACGGTGTAAAAAAGCATTCAGAAAAAGGCTCAATAATTTATTTGCTGGTACCAATTTACCTTTCTAATTTTTCCCTGAAAATAGCGTTTTTAGGAAAAGGAATAAATGACATTTCTCACACAATACAGAAGTCATTATTGATACTAGAAGTAGTCACTTTTTACTCTCTCCACTCACACACAACAGACAGCTACTAGCAGAAGACAGAGGACAGACTGTCTGTATTTGACAAGTAACTCTGGATTACATGTCACAGCTAAAGGATGCAGGAGCAAATAATCCTAATGAAGTCCATACACTAACTTCAGACCTATATTGATATAGCTCAAAGCAGAACCTAATCCTCCCCAGAACAAAAACTGCTATTCCTGATTGCTTTAGCTGACTTTGACATCAATTCCAAAACTTAGCTCTTTCTTTGATATAGGAGATCTAGGCAGGTGTGCACTCGACTCCTGGTTCTGAATCCTGACAAGCAAGGAAGGGTTATTATTCTCTTATAGAAGTTCAGAAGAAATATAGCAGCTCCCTTCTTACTAAGAATGTAAAACAAAACAATCTTTCCCTCCTGCAGTGTTTGGCCTTTACATTAAACAATACTGTAGATTAGTAATCAGGTTTACCAGACAGTTGTCATGGGGTCACCAGCAGCAGCTTTTTTTTTTTTGACTCAAAAATGTGCACCTAATGTGATGATAGCATTAAACAGACTGTAACTGATGGCAGAAGTGGAGAGAAGAAAGAATAATCAACAACATACTGAAAATATCTCTCCAAGAAAAAGCAGTCTATTGAAAAATCACAGACAAGAAAGATTCGGTGTAAGCACTAGTAGACCATATATATTACCTCTATAAATGCTAAAAGCTTACCACAGTAAAGGAAGAACAAAGATAGATGTGATTTAGCTCATGGTTTTCATGCAAAAATTGGGAAGTATGCTTATATATATGCTTGTTGTTTTTTTTTTCCCAAGTTAAAGACATTTGTTCTACTTTCTTATTAAGTCTAAATTAAACAAATATTGTTATGATGAAAAGTCTGTTTTGAAAAAACTGAACATAAATAGTTAGGATTTGCCTGAGGTAGTTCTCACTAAGGTTTAAAACAGATGATTCTCCCACTGTAAAATGGTAAGAAATTTG
Organism: Cygnus atratus; assembly: GCF_013377495.2. Taxonomy (NCBI): domain Eukaryota; kingdom Metazoa; phylum Chordata; class Aves; order Anseriformes; family Anatidae; genus Cygnus; species Cygnus atratus. The sequence goes on from NC_066366.1 coordinate 4,396,682, forward strand.
CACATGCACATAAACTACCAGATATCAGACAAACTGGGGTATACAGTCCGCATTAGCCACCCCGTCCGGAAGCAGAGAGGCCACAAGGAGAATTTTCTCGTCTGCTGATGTCCCAGAGATGCAGCAACATCTGTGTATTATAGCGGCTGTTGAAGTGCCCAACTTTGGCCTTCTCCCAAGGCAACGGAGGTTGGTCGGTTTGAGCAATTTAATCAGAAGCCCTGACAAACCTCCACTCTGTTGGGAGCAGCACTGCTTGCCTCCTACACTGAACACCTGCAAAGCCCAGTCTCATCAGCCTGGTTAGTGAGACAGAGGCATCTGTGGGACAACAGTCAATCCCACATCCTTTGTCTCTCAGAAAATTAGGTGACTACAGTTAGAGAAAGTTTATTTTATTTAAAAAAAAAAAAAGTCTAAAAGCTCTAGAATAATTAGTAACTAGTAATTATATAAATACTGATTTTACTATCTTTGGAAGAATGGAAGAAATACCAACAGATTCTTCTCTAGCATCTATGAAAACACAGCTAAAGCCTGTGCAATAAAACAGCGAGGGGATTACATTTTATACTTCTAGGGATCTTAGGTACTATCATCCACTGCTACCACAGAACTGTATTCAGACAATGAAAAATGTCACATTTGATTGCTCCAGGATTTAGCAGCTGAAAATAAAACAATGTGCCTTGAAGAAATTCACTGTTTCATGAGCAAGTCTTCTAAAAAAAACTATTGAAATATGATGGATATAATAAAGAACACATGCAATTCCTACTTCTAATGAGGAAAAAAGGAACGAAAAAATGTTTTCCTCTAACTGTGTATGATTCAATTAACTCTTCACACTCTTCTCTCCTTGCAGCTGTTTAAAATACTATTTTCCATAAGACATTAAAAATGCTAGTCCCAAAGGCAAAATGAAATCTTAAAAGATTTCTCTATATATTATCTGAGATGGATCAAGTGATGATAGACACCTACAAACCTAAGTGGCATTTTCAAAAAGCATTGAGCACTCAGCAGCTTGTATGGAAACCAAAGCCCACCAGACACTAGGCTTAGTGACCTGCTTTATTCAGTTATTTAGATTAGGTAGGTTTACTTATTTTTCAGTTCTAACATGTTACAGTTTTTCTTGTTCTAGAAGGAGAGTTCTCAGGTTTCTATATTCTCCATTTAATCTCTTGTTGAGGTAGATACCTACATGCAAAGTCACGAGATTGCCCTGAATTTACCCTTTTTTTCAAGATGCAACCTGGCAATTTTGCATCTGACCGCTCTAAGCTGATGATGCTCTGCGAGGACTCTGCAGAAGCCAGAGTTGTTCATGAGCCCCTTTGGTCCTGAAGCGTGGCTAAGCACCAGCTGCACCATATTTATCTACTTGTTTATGAAAGAGTTTCCCCCTCATTGTGTGGATAACTGACCTTAGCCATAGCTAATAAGACATGAGCTTCCTTGAACTATGCAGCTTTACACTGAATCTTATAAAATACTTCAGTGTCACCCATACAGCCTCACTGAGCTCCTAATGAACTGAAACACATTCTCTCTCCAGCACTGTCATCACAGACAAGGTGTGGTCCAAGAAACAAAAAACACTGGCCCAACCTTTTCTTCGGCCATCTGTTTCTGTAGACAAGCTTCTCGTTACTACCAGGCTTTAATAAAGTAGAGAATGAAACGACGTGTAGATATTTATGCTCCACCCCACCCATCATGTCATCTTACTGTCCCTACCATGCAGTGACGAGAACAGTTTGTTTTCTGCAGGTAAACCGCTTCAGCAGCCGCCCCTAAATTTCAGCTGTGTTTCCAGATATACAGCTGGCTAGTCAAAGACCTCTGGAACTTACTCTAGGAATCCACCACTTTTCAGCCTCAAGCCTTTAGACACATCGGGGAGCTACACAGTCAGCATTGAAGAGAATGCAGCAACTTTACTTAACATGAAAACTCTGCTCAAACTAGTTCTGCTAAATCAGATGATGTTCTTATCAATCAATTCCAGATGTTTCAAACCTTTTTTTTTTTTTTAATAGACAACCAAGAAGCTACAACTGTCACAAAAGCAAGGGCCATATCAGCCATAGAACCCTGCAGAACTGGCTGCGGGGACTTTTTTCACAGGTTCTGTTATATGATACTGTTGAGTTTGAAATGAGTCACAGGAATGGACACAAAAAGACAGCTTCTGCTCTTTTGTTTCCTTTTTATATTTAACTATATTACTTTTACCATAGTTACTATATTTAAATTACTATAAGTTACTATATTTAAATTACTATAATTAAATGACAGTTTTACACTGGCTTATAGCTGAGGAAATTTTTCAAGACTTTCTCTTTAGTTGTGGGTAATATTTGATGATTTAGGATTCTGCCAATGAACCAAAACTTAGAATAGATTTTAAAATGATTATTAAAGTCTGTCAGTTGAACCAATACAGTGTGTCAGCTCAGGTGTCAGCTACATTTACATACAAAATACAATAAATCCTGAAATACTACTTCAAAATCCAACCAATTTGTCTACTTTGTGGGTTAACACACACATAAGTAATACAATCACCTTTAATCAGTCCATGTAAGCACACAGCAAGTTTCATTTTGTTTTTGTTTTTTCTCCAACAGAACTACACTGGTTGTTCCTGATGAAGTTCCAAGCAGAGCATTCCAAAGATTCACTCGTGCAGGAAAACATTTGAGCTTGACTCAGTTGCCAGCTCTTTCCTAATTTTACTATTCACTTTCTCATTCTGAAGCAAGCATTCTTCTCCAGTACTAGTTAAAAGAGCTCCTCTAATTTAACTTTAATTTTTGCCTTCAACATCTGGGAAACTTCATTTCTCTAATCAGTTTCTTACTTTCCTCCACTAATTACAATCTTGTTTTTTCACGTATATCATTTCCTGTGCGATAATTTTGCATCATTCGTTTTCTTGCTCTTTATATATTTCCTAGACGCTAGTGTTCAAATTCAGGCAAAGCAGCTTATTTATGATGTCCACCTTCTCCTAAAAATAAAATAAAATAAAATAAAATAAAATAAAATAAAAATCTAGGATAAAATGTGCCACAATAACCTATTTGCTTCCCTATACATGAATGTTTAGCATAGCTTCCAAAAGGCCAGTATTTGTTGCCCTGGAAGCTCCATCCACAGCAGATTCTGGGATTTCAGTTTACTTGAACGTGATGAGTCACTCTTCAGAAGAACCAGGCACCTGCTGCCTCTTCTTGAGCAGGCCAACGTCACAACGTCACATGCAAACCAACAAGGCCTGGCAGACCAACACCACTTCCCTTTTCACTTTCCTCACTGCCTGTTGTTCCCTTCTTTCCCCTTCTCCTTTGTCCTAGGCCATATCTCAATCCATTCTCAAAAGGTTTCTTCCTTTCTGTATGGTTCATGAAAGGTTGCCATGTAGAACTAAATTGCTACAGGGGCTCAACCTTCAGGTTTGGGTTGCTTTGCTTTTAATCTGCCTTTTGATTCTTGCCTTATCACAACCCCTACCAGGTAGCTTTCAGGCTGTTTCATAGGCATCAGCTAAAATCTAGAGATGGTAAATTTTTTCACCATGACAGATACTGTAGTAACACTATAAGCATATTTAATGCCATTCTACAAGCAAATCAGATTTTTTTTAAATGCTACTAATTTAAGTAACAGCGCACAATTTAGGAAAAAAAAATGAAACACTGTAAACACACTAAGTTCTATAGTATTAAACCACGACTATTTAAAACATTTTACACATCTCGTATAATAAGCTAAATAGTGAAGACCGTTAAAAAAAAAAAAAAAACACGTTCACCATAACTTTGGTTTAATAAAAGTGGCACAAATATAACAGGCAAATTTCAGAGTTTTCTCAAGATAGAGCTATGAGTCTTTAGTAAAATTAGTAAAACTATAAGAAGATTATGTCCAGTTGATCTAATGGTTTGGTTTTCATTTCTCTGTATAAACACAGCAGGATGTTTACCAAACATCCATTTCCTTCTAACTCCAGATCATAGATTTTTAAACCCCACCAGAAAAAAAAAAGTTGTTTTTTTTAAATGAACACGAACGCATTCATGATATTTCAAAAACAAACTTTAATATATCATTCATATCTTGTGAACACTGAACTATAATATCCCTGTAAATGAAAGAGCTCTGTAACATAAATATTTCCATAAACTTCCACAATATGTTCAAGCATGACTAAAGAAAAAATACATAATATATAGCTTGCTGTTGCAAAGGACTCTGCAGGTTTTGCTATCAGGTCTCATACTTAACCGCACACCGATGAAGAATTGTTAAGATATTTCACAGTTAAATACACTGCTTAGCTAACAAATATTTCCTCTTACCAATGTTAAAGCACAATTTTAATTTCTTTCATTCATTTGAGGAAATTGAGGATCAACATATGCCGTTTAATCTGCTGACAGTTCAAGTAAATCAACAAAGATTCTTTTTAAAACTGAATTCTCCTTCAATGAAAAACAAAAGGAAAAAACAATATTTCTTTGAGATGATGTCTAGCTTACCTGTCTTTGCCATTCCACACCGACAGCCCGAACAATATTATCAGCTCTTCAGGTACTAATTCTTGCTAACTGGAAGGATATTTTCTCTCTAGCTGGATTAATAATCAACTTTCCTGATAGTTCATTTGTAATTCTCTGCTGGTTAACCCTTTGTATGGCTCCCATTTTGAACTCAGCAGACTACACTGTGCAGTTCATTTTAATATGAAAATAATGAAATATTTCATAGCACACACACGACAACTAAGTAAAGATATAAAGAGAAAGTTTAAGAATAGATTATTCAAAAAAAAAATAAAAAACAATTAATTCTTAAAATAAGACTTTCTTTTTCTTAGAGACTCTACTTACTAAACCTAGGAGCCCAGTAAACCAAAGCATCAACAAACTGAAAGCTGGGAAGTCCAGCGGCTCGGAAGACAGCATGCTCCCATAAAGCTACTGCTCAAACTCGCCTCTTCAGTGTACGTGTAAATACACAGTACGTGTAAACACGCCTGCTGAACTCTGAAAATAACATCTTTTATTATTGAATACCGTGCTGAGAAATTACCACAGTTATCAGCTTGTGCAAGGCCGTCCATCTGTGTTGTCAGAAAGCAAGAGCAAGAGTGGCCAGGAGTTAAAATGAGATAAGAGAGGCCCAGAATAGCTAAAAAGGGGAGTTCAAATAAGGTCAAAACAGTTTAAGATGGGATACTTATTAATTATATGTAATTTTATTTTTCCAAAGTAATAGGAGTGAATTCCATAAATTTTATCAGTTTCATAAGAATTCAATATATTTTGGTAGCTCTGCAGTGGAATAAGTAGAAAGATTATAAAACAAACCAAGCAAAGGGTATTAGAGGTCTAGTACAGGAAGGTGAAACAATCTGGAAGTCTGAACCTGAAGAAACTAGATATAAGATGGACCTTGGGATGTGCTTTGGTTGGGGACAGAGGGAAGAGGAAGAGAAAAATAAACTTGTTGCATGGCTGATATGCATCACGCTGCAAAAAACAGAGAAATCATACAAAAAGCCTTGCTTTTCTTTTTTTGTTGTTCTTGTTCCTGGAAAACAATTACTTGGGGCTTTTGGATGCTCTAGGGAAAATATAAGAGACAACAGTTTGGTCTACTAACAGAATTGCTTTCCTCGTAAATTGTGCTATAGTTGTTTTATTAAATAATACTGCAGTATTTTTATTTTTTCCCTTAGACAAAGGGACAGAATCACCTAAAGTTACTGCATAGCACAGAACAGACTTTGGCTATTTCCTTTTTTG